>NC_052508.1:46671096-46694624 GCF_014356525.2 Nilaparvata lugens
CGATTAGCCTCCTGCTTGGCATCAGTCGGTAAAGCATGAGATTTGATATAATCATATAATTAGGTCGTGGTTTTTTAATAGGATTCAGTCTCATAAAAATCTTGATAGGCCTAGGTATGGGCTTCTCCTATAACTCTTGTAATTCAATAAAAAATAAATATATATAAATATGATACTTATACAATAGTGTTGAGGAATAATAAATAAATTGCACACCATAAACGTTTCATACATATATTACCAAATAATGCAAAAAATAAATCGAGGCAAAAAATATATAAAGAGCGATAAAAAATATAATATAAAAATAGAACAATAATTGAAATCAATAAAATATCACAGGCTAAACTTTATATTCTAGATTTATGGCACGAATCATTACCATGTGCCTTTATCTTAAAATCATATGCATTCTTTTGCATGTAGCTGCGATATGCGCTTGCTAATACTTGTCGACTTGGACAATTCAATTAAAAATGTTGCTTTAAGATCAGCTTGATAAATTAGCCACTAATAATCCAAATATATATATATTAAAATCTCTAGTACTTAGTAGATTTCTTTGTATCGAATATATATTTTTATCTCAGGGTGCAAGATTCGGCACCTGACGGAATAGGTAGAGCCATTCATCTAGTGAATTAGAGCTATAACAAACTATCGCAAATTATATTGCAAAAATTAAATATCATATGCATATGTTTTAATAGCCTAGATTTTATACTTCTTTGATTTAATAGAAATTTCTGAAATATTGATCTATATTTTTCTTTCAATAAAATACCTTTAATACTAATTTTACTTGCGCAAGTATTACTCTTATTAATTTCTTAATTTATAATAAAAACCCTTTCGGCGAGCTAGCTTTGATTATTAGATTAATTCGAAGCACTAGGGCGCCCATCACTAATTCAAATTTATCACTCACGTGTCGAAAATCTTCTTGTAAGCCGCCGATGTCGATCCAACTCCATGTGGTCCGGGAATATGGTAGCCGGAATCGTCTCCTCCAAGGGGTTATAAATTTAATTAAAAATGAAAATGACTTCTGCTTCACAATAGCATCACGAAGTCTTTTAAGAAATTTAATAATTTAATTTAACTTTAACTTTTACAAAATCATTATCAAGGTACTACGCTCTAAAATATTTGGGGTCCTCTCCTGGTGGCATTTGGTTGGCGAGTGCTGGTTCTCCTTTCTCAATTTTACCAATCTTATTTCCGACTTTCAAATTAACATAAAATTTGAATATCTTAGTCCTCCGCCATTTAGGGTCAAATAGATCTTACAAAAAATATCAAAATATTGCTTAGATTGTATGATTAATAATTTCTTTGCTTTCGAGCCATATCGATAACATAGACTATACAACAATTCAACATAGATTCCGAACATTTATAGAAATATATATAAATATTTTTGAATTGGCCTACAATTGCCGCCTATTAACTGCCGTTTTACTATTGGTGCATGCAAATTTTATTCGGTATTCATGCGCCTGGTACCTCTTATTTCCTGAATACATTAATTATTTTTATTTGGTTTATTTGTTATGCTCTTTACATGCTAGCTAATATTCTATACATTAATATTAATTCCATGCTACCTAATAATTAGCCACGTGATCAGATGTTTTTTCACATTGCACACCATCTGATTGCAATAAAGCTCTGCCAAGGGGTTTTGGTCAGATTCTACGTTTCTCGGTTGATCGATCTCTAGGTCACCAATCCGTGAATACATGTGCCTAACCTCAATCTTCAAATATTTTATATAATAATCTATTTATGAGCAATAAAATTCCTTCAAATCCTTTTTAGGTTTTTGTACCATTTAGCCAGAACAAGCTGAGGCTATCTAATCTTAGTTATTATCTATTTGGCGATATTAGCCAGTTACTTTATTTCCAGACCTATTACTATTTCGGTTAGGGATTTTTATCTACCCAAATTTGATACTTTACACGCGCCCCTGGGTTTGAATTCAAAATATTTGAGAATCACAATGTTTTTAATGAAAACCCACCCTTCAATACATCGATATATACTATACTTTATTATAAATTATACTCTCATACTTCTATCACAGTTCGCAGACATATTTGCTGCATCTCCTTTATACCTTTATCAAATACACTAACAAATTCTCCTCCTCAACACACATAAAATATCATAAATATAAACTTCTAAACGCACTCCTCCTGATAACACTTAAAACATAATATTTTTAAATTCGCCGCTTGCAGGGCCGCCAACCTAACTACACACATTTCATGATTCTCACAATCGATTCCTTTTAGACAATAATTTGATTCACAAAACTTCTGGGCTTATATCTTATAGTATTTCTTAGGTCTTAATATAAATAATTTTCTATACATCAGGTACAATACTTTTCTTTTGCTGATGGCTCTTTGGTTTTTTGGTAGCTTGCATTCACTTTAGTTTTTTTTCAGGTAACAAACGTGGCATAATTAAAAGTAATAAATATAAAACATATAAATAAATATACCGACATTAATAAATATAATAAATAACAATAATAAATAACAATTTTGGGGTAACCATACTTTTTCATAATCATATGTTTGCAGGCATTACATATTTGATTCAGGTGGCCTTGCCCAGCTGGTCACTGGCTCTACAGAATTTGCTGTCGAATTTCATAATTAACCTAACTGCTGCATTTTTTCTCTTTAAAGGTAATTTACAAATTTTAAATATACTATCCCCGCTTGTGTCCTTTTTTAGTGGATGTAGCTAATTTAATTACACATTTAAAAATTATTCTTTTTCTTATTGCAGACTTCTAACGGCTGGAAGGAATTAAAACACTGGATTGTTGCCATGCGGTCCTATGCCAAGATTAAATTTATTACGAAAGGTTAGTAATTGGCTTGATAGTGGTGTTTTCCTTGATTTCTTATCATATTATTTCAAATTCTGATATTATTTCATGTAGAATGTTGTGGTCTTCCCATATCTTTTGACTTTCTGCTTGTAGATGTTGCTGTAGGCCGTTCGGTTATCTGCTGTCCGGTTGTTGTTTGTTGAGGCTGTCCTAATTGATAATTTTTTCATCATAAATTTAAAGCCCTTGTATCTCGTGTATTCCTTTAAATAATTCAAGCTTCATTTATGATAATTCCTTTTAATCCATTCTTTTTCCAATCAATCTGTACTCTTAACTCATCCTTCCTTTCATTATCATTTAATATTCTTGATCTTGGTTCATTATAATTTAGTAGGCTCACAACAATAACTATTTTTATAATATTAACTTTCCATTCATCAATACTAGATTCTTTTAATAACCACAATATAATATTTTCCATCATCTCTACAACACAGTCTTTTATTAATATCACAGCCATTATAACAAATATTACACACCATAACAAAACATTTATCATCTCTTTAATAGTATTATCTCTCATCATATAATATCCAGGTACTTTCACTTTCTTAATATAATTCCTTATTGCTCTTGATTTTATTAACCACTTTCTGTCCATCAATATCCACAAGTAATCCATTCCATTATTATCCAGGCATGATTCCATATTTGTTTCGTGAGCAGCTCCATTTTTAATCCATTTCTTTGGCCCATTATTCCGGTCACATCGTCGATCATCTTCCTTAAAACGAATGTGCCGCGGATGCATGTCGTCGGTGATCTCTTCCTGTCCTCCTCGGTGTCGGTCCGGTGTCCTCTTCGGGCGTTTGAACCGTGCATGCGGCCGGTATGCGCGCGCGTGGTTCCTCCTTCGTCGCTTCTTCCGCCTCCGAGCCTTGCGATGCATGTTCTTACGGTCCTGTATGCTGTCCTCCTCGTCTTGATACCGGTCGGGTGTCCTCGGGCGCTTGCGTCTCCGGGCCTTGCGGTGGTCGCTCCTCTTGTCCGGTAGTCCGTCCTCCCTGGTGTCATCCTCTTGGTCCTCTATCCTGGGTTCCTTGGGGTGCCTTGGTGGGGTCGAATGATGCGCGGGTGTGACGTGCAGATACATGGTGGCGGTCTCTGGATATGCGGGCTGCTCTTCCTGCGGTGATGGATCGTCGGCGGGGAACAGGATGCTCAGTAGGGATTGATGCTTACAGCTGGTTTTAATTGCATGTTTGGCGGCGGTTTTTTGTAGTAGGCTGTCTTGTATTGGCTTCGGTTCTTTTAATATTTCGGTAAACTGTTCACAAAGGTGGTATATGAGGCTGTAGTGTCTTTATTTCTCTATCTATTTTTTCTGAGCTTGTGTGGGTTGTATCGGGGTTATCATGCAGACATAACTGTTTAGATGTAGTTTTCTGTATATCTGGTGGCGGGTTGTTGGGTGTTGGGTTCTGTGTTTTTTGGTGATTTGATCTGGACGCATGCTCTAATGTGTAGTTTGTACTTATTTGATGAGGTGGCGGTTTGTAATTTCTATTATAATTATTCTGAGTGTAATCATTATTTGTGTTAAATCGATCATGGCCATAATAATAATTTCTTTCATAGGTTTGCTGTGGATAATGGTTTGTTTGACAATTCTGAAAACTTCTATTATTCCAGCTGTTATTTTGATTATGATTATAGCGGCATTTAAATTGAGGGGTAGAAATCGCATGATATAATGTCCGCTAGCACGTCCAACTGTTTACTTCTGCTCCAATACTGTTCCAGGAAGACAGCTACAAACTCATCCAATGATGTAAATTCATGGGCTCTACTCCGAAAGAACATCAGGGGTTCGCCAATCAATAAACTAGTCAAACGAAGACGCCAAAAATTCCAAGAGGTGGGTGTTAATGATTGAACTAGTTTTATCTGATCTATAAATTCTTTAGGTTGGAGATAGCGGTCTGTATTGTCAAAACGGCCTAATTCATTGAAACTGTGTAGTGAATCAAACGTTGCTATGGGAATAGGCTCTATATTCTCGTGCGGAAATTGATGTATTTGACTTTCAAGTTGTACTATGTTTTGATTTATATCAGAATTTGGGTGAGCTATTTCATGAATTTGCGAAGTGTTTTGTGCTGGTAGGTTATCTATTCTTTCGTTTAACTCACAAGTGACAGTATCTATTTTTGCTGTTAAATCGGTTGTAATTAGTTCTTGATTTTCAGCGGTAGATGCTGATATTGTGTCCGCAGTTTCCTTACCCGTTCTTACCGATGTATCCTTCAATGATTCCCGCATTTCCTTCATTTCCGCCTTCAAGTCCTTCATTACCATGGTCATTGTTTTTTCTAAACTATTAGAAAATGACTTGATCATCCCCTCTACTATAACCCTTCTTATTGCTTCTTGGGAGACATTTAACGGTTTATTACTGTTCACAGGATTCTTGGCGGTGATTGAAGAGATCTGGGCGTTGGACTCCATCGCGCCCCCCTCAGCGTTGATCTCCGCTACTATCGCCGTCTGCAGTGTGTCTGCTACCTTACTTTGCATGGACGAAAAGAGACTCATATTTTAAAAATGGATTAAGTGTCAAGTGTTTGTTAAAAAAGTGAAAGTTTTGGCCAACAAGGCATTAATAAGGACACAAATGAGGATAGGCCTATGGACATTACAAGCCAGGTAACCTATTTATTACTTAAGCTCTTATAATATAATAATACTATTCATTGATTTCTGACTAGCAGTTTAGGCCCATAAAATATAATAGCTCTCTCTATAAAATATATTTTTTACAGTAATAATGATATAAAATTTTCTTTAAAACATATAATTTCTTTTTATTTAAAGCTATTGATTCCCCAAAAAGTAATACAAATTTCACTTCGCCTGTTTTCCTCAAAACTCGTATAAGTTATCTATAATTTTCAATATGGTTATTGACTTAATTTCAAATAATTATTCAATGAGCTCGGCTCTCATCATCAGTCCCACGTTGGTACGGCATGTTTCTCTGCCGTATCCGTGGCCTATCACGTTGGGCGACATGTTTCTCTGACGTTATTCTTTATATTTAAATAACGATTAGCCTCCTGCTTGGCATCAGTCGGTAAAGCATGAGATTTGATATAATCATATAATTAGGTCGTGGTTTTTTAATAGGATTCAGTCTCATAAAAATCTTGATAGGCCTAGGTATGGGCTTCTCCTATAACTCTTGTAATTCAATAAAAAATAAATATATATAAATATGATACTTATACAATAGTGTTGAGGAATAATAAATAAATTGCACACCATAAACGTTTCATACATATATTACCAAATAATGCAAAAAATAAATCGAGGCAAAAAATATATAAAGAGCAGTAGAAAAATATAATATAAAAATAGAACAATAATTGAAATCAATAAAATATCACAGGCTAAACTTTATATTCTAGATTTATGGCACGAATCATTACCATGTGCCTTTATCTTAAAATCATATGCATTCTTTTGCATGTAGCTGCGATATGCGCTTGCTAATACTTGTCGACTTGGACAATTCAATTAAAAATGTGTGCTTTAAGATCAGCTTGATAAATTAGCCACTAATAATCCAAATATATATATATTAAAATCTCTAGTACTTAGTAGATTTCTTTGTATCGAATATATATTTTTATCTCAGGGTGCAAGATTCGGCACCTGACGGAATAGGTAGAGCCATTCATCTAGTGAATTAGAGCTATAACAAACTATCGCAAATTATACTGCAAAAAATTAAATATCATATGTATATGTTTTAGTAGCCTAGATTTTATACTTCTTTGATTTAATAGAAATTTCTGAAATATTGATCTATATTTTTCTTTCAATAAAATACCTTTAATACTAATTTTACTTGCGCAAGTATTACTCTTATTAATTTCTTAATTTATAATAAAAACCCTTTCGACGAGCTAGCTTTGATTATTAGATTAATTCGAAGCACTAGGGCGCCCATCACTAATTCAAATTTATCACTCACGTGTCGAAAATCTTCTTGTAAGCCGCCGATGTCGATCCAACTCCATGTGGTCCGGGAATATGGTAGCCGGAAACGTCTCCTCCAAGGGGTTATAAATTTAATTAAAAATGAAAATGACTTCTGCTTCACAATAGCATCACGAAGTCTTTTAAGAAATTTAATAATTTAATTTAACTTTAACTTTTACAAAATCATTATCAAGGTACTACGCTCTAAAATATTTGGGGTCCTCTCCTGGTGGCATTTGGTTGGCGAGTGCTGGTTCTCCTTTCTCAATTTTACCAATCTTATTTCCGACTTTCAAATTAACATAAAATTTGAATATCTTAGTCCTCCGCCATTTAGGGTCAAATAGATCTTACAAAAAATATCAAAATATTGCTTAGATTGTATGATTAATAATTTCTTTGCTTTCGAGCCATATCGATAACATAGACTATACAACAATTCAACATAGATTCCGAACATTTATAGAAATATATATAAATATTTTTGAATTGGCCTACAATTGCCGCCTATTAACTGCCGTTTTACTATTGGTGCATGCAAATTTTATTCGGTATTCATGCGCCTGGTACCTCTTATTTCCTGAATACATTAAATTATTTTTATTTGGTTTATTTGTTATGCTCTTTACATGCTAGCTAATATTCTATACATTAATATTAATTCCATGCTACCTAATAATTAGCCACGTGATCAGATGTTTTTTCACATTGCACACCATCTGATTGCAATAAAGCTCTGCCAAGGGGTTTTGGTCAGATTCTACGTTTCTCGGTTTGATCGATCTCTAGGTCACCAATCCGTGAATACATGTACCTAACCTCAATCTTCAAATATTTTATATAATAATCTATTTATGAGCAATAAAATTCCTTCAAATCCTTTTTAGGTTTTTGTACCATTTAGCCAGAACAAGCTGAGGCTATCTAATCTTAGTTATTATCTATTTGGCGATATTAGCCAGTTACTTTATTTCCAGACCTATTACTATTTCGGTTAGGGATTTTTATCTACCCAAATTTGATACTTTACAACCTCTAATACCACATGTATTTAATTGTTTAAGAGAATATTGTGAGGAATGGTATCAAATGCTTTTGATAAATCCATAAATACAGCTAGGGTTTTTTTCTTGGAAATAAAGTTTTCATAGATAATAGAATTCAGATGTATTACTGCATCTTTGGTTGATTTTTTAGATTGGAAGCCATATTGATTTTTGTCAATAATTTTATGTTTGATCAAGAACTCCATTAGTCTGTTTTTTATTATTTTTTTCTAATATTTTTGAGATATTGCTCAAGAGACTGATGGGTCTGTAATTTTCTGGTAGCCTCAAATCGCCTGATTTGGGTAAAGGGATTATTCTTGCTATTTTGAATCTTTTAGGGAAATAACCATTACTTAAGCATTTATTTATGATATGTTCTAAAGGCTTTGTTATGTGGGGTGATATTTTTTTCAAGATCAGACCCATCAGGTTATCAGTGCTTGGGGATGATAACCTATTATTTTTC
The DNA here is from genome assembly GCF_014356525.2 of Nilaparvata lugens. Taxonomy (NCBI): domain Eukaryota; kingdom Metazoa; phylum Arthropoda; class Insecta; order Hemiptera; family Delphacidae; genus Nilaparvata; species Nilaparvata lugens. Next base: position 46,679,510 of record NC_052508.1, read on the forward strand.
AAGCTATGTATAAGGCTGCTTATTTCATCTACATTCGTTCAACTTCCTGTTTGACCATACCGAGAAAATATTGTCCAACAGTTGAAATCGAAATATATTTTTAAAAACTTTTGCGAAATGAATGCCAGCCACTGAGGACGTATTGGGTCAATTTGTGTTTCTATTGTGAGATTCATAAATATTAAAGTCAGCAACTGATTAACATTGGTTTGTTTTCCTTGTCTGTATTTAGACTCACTAGGTATAGCTTTCTCAGCAGTTGAAAATTTGATAAGAGCAAAAAATGAGTAAAATTTCTAGAGAAATTCATATTTGATGAATTTCAGTTTTAATCAAAAATATCTTCCGATTGTTACAATTCGAAATCCCTCTGAACGTAATTTTATGCTCTACAGCCTGAGACCAGGTAGAGAGCTCTATCTCATGTAGCTTTCCAGGTACACCTGCTAACAATGCTCCTTGTAAGTTGGCGCACAAAGACACCTTCAGAAAATTAGGTGTTTTTTCAAATTACAAGGAGCATTGTTAGCAGGTGTACCTGGAAAGCTACATGAGATAGAGCTCTCTACCTGGTCTCAGGCTGTAGAGCATAAAATTACGTTCAGAGGGATTTCGAATTGTAACAATCGGAAGATATTTTTGATTAAAACTGAAATTCATCAAATATGAATTTCTCTAGAAATTTTACTCATTTTTTGAAAATTGTAACTTAGTACTCATTAAATATAGAGAGCTTCGAATTAAGAGGGTAGGCTGATAAGTAATGCCCACATCCTTGTGAGCACAAAACAAAGAGCCCTCAGAAACGAGTAGGCCTACTATACACGGATCCTCTACACAGCTGCACAGTTTGAAGGTGTTGCGTTCATCCAGTTTGGTTTGGTCAGTGAGAGTATGGCGTCGTGTTCTGATGTTATGTCAACGCGAATTAATCTACAAGTCTAACATTTCCACCTAAAATTGAAAATAAGCTTGAAATCCGAGAAAATGTGATTATTGAATTGCAAACTGTTGGTTCTATTAGATCATTCACTACGAAGAGATAGCAGACCTCGTGTGTCTCCAGCGTTATTGACCTATCACCAGCTGTCTCATATCTTTGAATAGTAGACTTGAGATGCGCGAGTACACTAGCGTCAAGTGATCAGTTTTCATAACGGCAAGGAAAGTTGTGTGAGTGCGCCACACCAGATTTTTACTATTCAATATCCCTTTGGGCGTAATTCCGTGCTCTACAACATAAAACCAGGTAAAGCGCCTTATCTCGTATAGATTCCAGGTACACCTGCTAACAATGCTCCTTGTATTATGAAAAATCCTTGATTTTCATCTTTAACCATAATCACAAACTTCATTGTCCTTACACTGATATCTCGCACAATGATATAGAATAGAATGACTGCCCTTATTTTTGACCTAGGAGGGCGAAGTTAAGCCTAGTCGGCCCTTTCTTACACTTAACCCTCAAATACAATACTAAATTATAATATAACCACAATACAAGGTTATATTACAATGTTGCAATGTTACAATGTTGTCAGTAAAAGAGGATGAAACAAAAAAAATATTTTAAATAGAAAAATAATAATAATAAGTGCAATAGATTCTCATGCTCAATCTTTTCTACTTGAATTTTTTTGTTTAAATTGTATAATATGAAGGCTGATAATTGAAAATCTAAAATCAAACTTTGCATAGATGGGGCAAAGCTCCTGAAATTTTTACAGATATAGGACTTGTTGCAGTTAATAGAGCTTGTCAATGACTATTTCAGGTATGAATTTGATCAAAATCGTTGGAGCCGTTTTCGAGAAAATCGCGAAAAACCCTGTTTTTGACAACATTTTCGCCATTTTAGCCGCCATCTTGGATTGCATTTGATCGTGTCAGATCCTTATAGTGTAAGGACCTTACGTTTCAAATTTCAAGTCATTCCGTTAACTGGGAGATGAGATATCGTGTACGCAGACGCACATACACTCATACACACACACACACTCATACACACACACACACACACACATACCCAAAAAACACTTTTTTGGACTCAGGGGACCTTGAAACGTATAGAAATTTAGAAATTGGGATACCTTAATTTTTTTCGGAAAGCAATACTTTCCTTACCTATGGTAATAGGGCAAGGAAAGTAAAAATCGGTAGAAATTGTTGATTAAAAACTGAAACTCATCAAATACGATTTTTTTCTTGAAATATTGCTCATTTTTGAAAACTTGTAACTCAGTACTTATTGAAGATAGAGAGCCCCGGATACACTCGATGTTCAGGATGATTTAATTTTATCCAGAATTTTATAACCTAAAAAATCTGGTGTGGTACACTCACACAACTTTCCTTGCTCATTGATCTATAAGCCTCATTAACGAGGATAATTTAGGGGGATAACATTATGCCGATTGGCGGCTAAATAATTAAAACTACGATTATACTATTGTTATTGTGTTCAGAGTACATTTTCCTTTGTTTGAATAATTATTATGAAATTTGAGGATTTTTTAAAAGTTGTCAAAACAGCTGTTCTACAAATAAAATATTGACATGTGTTCTTTTGAATAAACTGTTCTACCTACCTACCTCACGCACGAGAAGGAGGTTACAAAGTAAATTTCTCAAGGATGGGGTTAATTCATCAAGGAGGAGACTCATGCCAGTTAATAGAGCTGATATAGATATATAGCTAAACAGGGTATGAATTTGAAAAAAAATCGGTCGTCATTTTTGAGAAAATCGTGATAGAAATTTAACAAAATACATTCTTTTCAGGAATATTACGGAGCTCTTGCAATTTTCCCAGAAATGAGACTCATGTCAGTTGATAGGGCTTATAAATAGCTATCTAGGGTATAAATTTGAAGAAAATCGTTAGAGCCGTTTTCGAGAAAACCGTGAAAAACATGGTTTTTTAGTGATTATCCGCCATTTTGAATTGAATTTCTTAATGTCAGATCCTCATGGTATAAGGACCTTAAGTTTAAAATTTCAAGTCAATCGGTTAATTAGGAATGGAGTTATCGTGTTCACAGACACACACACACACACACACCCACACACACACACACAGACCAACACCCAAAAACCACTTTTTTGGATTCAGGGGACCTTGAAACATATAGAACACATGAAATTAGGGTACCTTAAATTTTTTAGGAAAACAATACTTTCCTTACCTATGGTAATAGGGCAAGGAAAGTAAAAAGTGGGGGAGAATAATTTTTCCATCCGATGTCTGGATTTGGCGGAAATGGCTAAAAACTGGTAAATGAACCGAAAATACAAGGTTTTTGGGCCACTATGTATCTAGCACAAGAATATTTTGCATGCAAATCTTCTCTTATAATATCCAATATTATATTAAGAAATCAGAACTACAATTTATATAGAAAGCACCAATGTATAAAGTGACTGGACTATTATTGTACCTACTTATAACCAGACTTGGACCTCTAACATTAGGCAACACAACTGTAATAAACACGTTTTAAAAACTGTGGTTTTTGCCTTTTTTGGTTTATCCGATTGATTTATACAATTGAAAATTGGACGCCTAGTGAGATCTAGGTTACATAGTTTATGACCTGATATTATTCAGTACTGTGGCCTAATGTTGTAACTAAATACTAAATTGTACAATAACATTAATCTTCTATTCCGTACTTATTAGTTATTTTCTTTTATTCTGCTGAATATTCAAATAAAGAGAAGTAGCTAAGTTCATGCAATCAAGTGGCTTAACTATTTTTTTAAAACAGTTTTCTCTATGAAATTAATCAAAAAATTTCATTACCTATCACCTATTCTGCTATTTAGAACCCAGAAAATGATTTTCAACAGTTTTAGGAGAACAACTATTAAAGTAGCAAACTTTAAACTTGTTCTCCAATTCAAGTACCCTTTATTGGAGCCACTGATCAGATAAAATTTAAAAACCTTATTCAGAAATTAGAATCAACTTTCCTTTATTTTTCAGCCAATATTTCAAAATTGACACCAATATTAAAAAAATTGGAACTCGTCTTGACCATCCCTAACAAAATATCTAGTTGGCAATGTGGTATGTTGGTGTCATCCCGCGGCCCATATATTACAGAGTCTTCTATAAATAACCTTAATGTCACAGTCTGTAATAGAAAAATAATCATTTTTAATCCTAAAGAAAGTGAAGATTATTAAGCTTATATAAAATTACAAATGAAATGGTTTATTCTTATGTATACGAACCTATAATATTCAAAAGTCTGGTCAGCTTAGCTTTATCTTTCCTCATGACAAAAACAATATCTTGCATTTCTATCTTTGAAGAGTCTCGTCTCATTGCTATTTCTTCAACTTGATCAAGGAGAACTGCCATTTGTTGAAGTAGCAGGGTTTCAATCATTTTTGCAGTTGTAAGAAGAGGCTTACTGCAATCTCCCAGTCCAAATAGCATGCCATGTATGACTGAAAAAAAACAATAAGATAATAAAAGTTCAAAAATCATAAAACTTTTGCCAAATGAAATATTTGTTCAAAAGCTATAAGAAGAAACAAGGTAGATACTATGAGGAATTTTATCTAAAGATGATACCTTGATCTGATAAAAGATAGCGGAACAGTGGAATGTTTCCAATAAAGTAAATTAGCTACAGTATAGTTTTAGTTGAGAAATTTGACAAAAGGATTTGAAATAAGCTTATATTAAGAATATAGATGACTTTTTGTTCAGAATACATCAATCACTGGATGCTAATAAGAAGGCTTGGGTATTTTTATCAATTTCCAAAAGGAATTTGATAGTATAGATCACGATATCCTGTTAGATAAGATTGATATTATAGATTTAGAGGATCAGCATTCAAGTAGTTGAAATCATTTAAAACCGATAGATTGCAGTTGACAGAAAACACAGAGGATGGAAAACAGAAAATCATAATCATGAATATAGATCGAACATTTTTCACTTGAGCAGAGCAGTATCACAGGGCTCAACATTGTTTTCACTTTATATAAATGACCTTCCCAGGAATATACCTCCTGCAAGCAGCGTTCCCAGGAATATACCTCCTGCAAGCAGCGTTCTCTTTGCTGAGGATGCAAACTTACACAGTTTATTCACATTGTTTTATTTTTTGCCACTGTTTATCCATACGACATATATAATTATATTGTTGAGAATGACCAGCAAGAACTAAAACGACAGCGAAATGATGTTCTGGGATGCATCGGAGTTCGGTGCAGAGCTAATAAACTGAAGGTGAACATCCAGAAGGATTTTTTATAAGTATTTCTATCCGTCCTGTAATGTAAAATTTTGTGGATTTCCAGTTGGACACAGAAGAAATCGGCTCTACAGATGTTTGTAGCTTTTTGGGGATCAATGTTGACTCTTGGTTGAGATGGAAGAATCATGTTAACGAGGTAGTGAAACGACATTTGTCATCTCAAGATTGACAAAAAGTATGAACCAGAATGTGATATTCTCTGATTATTACGGTTACTTCCAGCCTCTGCTAACATATGGCTTGATATTTTGGGGTAGTTCAGCTGAAATTATAAGAGTATTAAGGGAAAAAAGTGAGTATTCAGGATAATGCTTGGGAAACCTACTAGAACGCCAAGCTGACAACTGTTTCGAGAAGCAAGCATTCTTACTCTTCCCTGCTTGTATATAAGGTAAGATACTTGAGTGAATGAATCACTCTATAGGTTTAAATATAAAGCTTCGTTGACAAGATGATCTGATCTTCATGGCTATAATACGAGGTCGAGAAATGCTTTGAGCATTACTAGTAATAAAGAGCAAACCTTTGTTCAGGAATAATTTTTATTGTGTCGCTATTGTAAATGTTATTTTTATTATGACGACTGTGAAACATACGGTACTCAGTTATTCACAAGCAAAAATAAAAGATAATATTATTATTATTATAGAAAAGGTATAGAGGTTATAATATTGAAAGAAATGTTTGTCTACCACAAACAACTTTTTATAAGAGTAATCTAAGCTATCAAATCAATGTTATTACTAACTAGCGCTGTCAACAGTAAAAAATTTAAGTTATAACTATTTTTGTGGCAAACTGACAACATTGCAAAGCTATAAAGCGCAATCTGCTTTGTTGAATGAGAGGAAAGGATAGCAGCACCATTGTAAATCAAATAGGCTAAAACCAGAAGCTGACACACTTTCTTATTATTCTTATTCTTAAGTAAATATTGATCATTCCAATGACTACAACCTTCCAGAATGATTTTGTAGTATGTTTTTGATAATATTTTACTGTACACATGCTGAACATCACTTTTGGCGGCGAACCAGTATATGAGATTGTGGTATCTATCTAAAAACTCTAGAAAATCATCCAATAATTAGTCTAATGATCATCTAAGGAGTTTCTTGAGAAAATTTCAAGGTAGGCCCTAACTGTATTATAAAACAGTGGAATATGAAGTAATCATTATTTTGAAACAAAATTGATGTTAGAACATCTTAATATGATCTATTCAATCATTTTCTGACTCATTGAATAGTTGTCGTTTGTTTTTATGTCGATTAGGGGATGTCAACCTACTGGAGTTACTTTTTAGCATATTCACACTGTGTCAGCATCTGGGATCTGTATTTAAAAATCAAATAATGCTAATTTCATCAATAATAACTCATGACGAAGAGTGATTTCACATACATATTCATTTCAATTCTATTGGTTAATATTTCCCATATAATAATGATGATATGAATAGTTGTATTTATTGAAAATATGAAATTTACAATAAAATTAACTTATTTATCAGCTTACATGAATGTGAGATACAGCAATTGATATAGTGTCAGCTAATGGTATGGAGGTAACTTATGTCAGCTACTGAAGGTTGTCAAGAATGGGGGTGTCAGCTATTGGTGAAATTGTTTTGTATTTGAAAAAAAAAATATCGATATCAAAATATTTTATTACATTTCTTTTTTGATGTAGACTTATTATTGAAAAAAAAAAACACTGAAAATGTGATTGATGAGATGTTTTTCCAATTTCAGTCAAAAATTAATTGATATTAAGCTTGATTGTGTCAGCTACTGGTTCCTTTACCACTATCATTATAACGTGGACAAAACTAGTAGGAAATTTATCAAGCTACACTATCTAATGGTTAGTCATGTCGGTTAAGCACATTGTTCCCAAGATATGTTTACCTACTCACTACCCTTAACAAAACTGCGGGGTCTAAAATAGTCTCTCAAACGTTCCCCTCTATTACATCTTAATAACTGTACTAAATGGTAGGTTTTATTGTTAGATTCTACGGCTCATATAATTATACTAAAGTGCACCCTCAACTGTCGGGAGAATCTTATATCTTATTTAGGCCTACTAACCTTCTGCAAGTGAAGCATTTGCCGGCAGTTTGGATTCCGACTTGACTGGTAAAGTCGAGCTTGATGACATCTTTTCTTTGGAAGTGGACTGGAACTTGAAAAGTTGTTGTTTACGTTCAGAATAAAAGCAAGACTGGTAAGTAATTTAATGTTATTATTACTCTAATCTATCGTGAGTAAAGATATATATGAGAGAGTTTGATTAATCACTTCTAAAAATTAAGCAATGGAAGAAGAGTTAACCGCTATTAATCTGGAAAATAGAACCATTATCAATAAACGGATAAACTACACGTTTTTGTTCATATTACAAAAATCTATTCAAATCAAAAGTAGAAACTAGAAAACTATGAAATGAAAGTACTTCTGCGCCTGCGGGTAGGAATGAAGACCACATAACCTCAATTTCAAACACAATGAGTAAATAATCGTAGCCAAATAGAACGAGTACCAGTAGGTAACGGTCACCGTTACGGCTATAGTGAGGTCCACGTTATAATGACAGTATTTGATCAACTTTGTTTTTGCTATCCTTGTCTATCGTTCGACAAAGCCGGTGGTACTATCCTTTTACCTATTCAAATAAATACTAAATAAATATTTTCTAGGTCCAAAACAATGCCAATTATGTTTTTGACAGTGTAGAAATATAATTAACTAATGCAGAGAATTGGCATCGCTATTCTTCTATCTCTATATCTGTCATTATAACGTGGACCTCACCAAACCGTATGTATCATCTGAGGTATAGTGAGGATGGCAGGTACGATTGACAATATTGTGTTTCTATCCTTGTCTATCATCAGGACTTCCTATATACCGGACCTGCGCCTATAAAAAAAAAATGGCCGCCGTATGTGGTAGCCGGATATTGATATTTTGAACGGGATCTAGACTAACTGAGATTTCGACAAACTGAGACGCTCTCTAACAGCTGATTGATGATTTTTTCTTAGTAGGAATTTCTATAAGACCACCACATAACAAACCACTCTCTGTCTCAGACAGCACCCTATCGCGCATGCCTTAGCAACGGGTTTTTCCCGTTTTCATTCAGTCAGTTCTTTGAATGTAACGTTCTTTGTGATGATGGTTACCGAGCACTGTAACTGGAGCCAATCGTCATTCTATTATTTGATGAAGATATTATTATCCAATGATGATTTATCATTAAATTCAATATAATAATCAATATATTATCATTTTATTTAATAAAAGAGAGAGTACTTTTGAAAAATATAATTAATAAAATACAACAGTTGTTATTTAACTGATGTTGAAAAACACTAGAACTAAGTCAGCATATTGTCATTTCAAAACAAAAAACCGAACCCTCAACCTCCCCTTTCATATTTAAAACATCAATAAACATAACTATTTGAAAAACCTTATCCCTTCCAGCATATTGCAATTTCAAAGCAAAATCCTAACCTATCTTTCCACCTTTGAAATATCAAAAAGCATAAAATTCTACCTAGACCCTAGCCCTTTCTAGCATATTGCAATTTTAAAGCAAAAACCTAACCTAACGTTATGGAACATTATTGAATATAATCCAAAAAAACCTAACCACTAACCCCTACACATTTAATAATTTAGATTTTAAAGCAAAATCCTAACCCCCTAACCTATCCTTTCATATTTGAAACATCAAAAAACATAACTCTAACTGCATCCTAGCCCTTCTAGCATATTGCAATTTCAAAGCGAAAACCTAACCTATCCTAATAACACATTATTAAATATAACCTAAATTAAACCTAACCTCTAAACCTTTCACATTTAATACTTTAGATTTATTCGTCATCTTTAGAAAAAAACATAAACACGTGGTTCATTTCATGAACATGTTCACAAACATGTGGTTCAATGCAAAATCCTAACCCCCTAACCTATCTTTTTACCTTTGAAACATCAAAAAACATAACTCTACCTAGACCCTAGCCCCTTCTAGCATATTGCAATTTTAAAGCAAAAACCTAACCTATCCCAATAAAACATTATCAAATATAACCTAAATAAAACCTAACCCCCAACTCTTCCACATTTTTGTTGAACGATAGACAAGGATAGCAGCACCATTGCAAATCGTACACTACCATTATAACATGGACCTCACTATAGATACTCAGAGAATACTTTTGAATAACTATGTTATAACTGTGACTGTTGCTGGCCGTTACTCTGTTTCTGAGACAAAGAGAAGCTTCTCCACATACGGCGGCCATTTTTTGTCTAGAATCAGGTCCGGTAGTATAAAATATAGGAGGTCCTGCTATGATGCAAAAAAGCAGATAGCGCTACCTCTCTCCAACTCTGTGATGTTGATAGTTTACCCCATTGATATATATATAGTTAGATGACTAAGCTATACCTTCAAGCGTTAGGAAGAGTGATGCCTCTTTCATTTCTCGTCGCCATTGAAAATCGGGCAAGAAGTCAGGCGCCCAGGCAGACTTATATGGGAAAACATCGACTTTCATTGCGTTATATCTTTTGACATACTTGATGGATTTCAATATAATTTTTTTTCAACTTTTCGTCATTTCCATTACTATATGATACAATGATTTGATCATTGAACATTATTTTTAACTCGACCAAACATCTAATTTAGTGAACCTACCTCACTACAGATTTTGATCCATTCTATTAGAAAATGAATCTCATTTTTACAATATTTTTCTATTGTAATTAGGATATGGAAAATAAAACATTTATTATAGATCGCTGATATTACTGTATATTTTATTAGATGGCAAATAATAATAAATTAATCATTATCACAATATTTCGTGAAACTGTTTTCATTCGTTTTGCAACTAAGTTAGGTACCTAACTATACTCTATACTCCTATATTTAATATAAGATAATAAATAACTACATATTATAAGAACGGGAAAAATAAAACAAAAATTATAGATTGCTAATATTACCGTATATTTAATTAGATGGCAAATAATAATAAATTAACCGTTATCACAATATTTCATGAAACTGTTTCTCATTCGTTTTGCAACTTAAGTATAGGTACCTACCTAACTATACTCTATACTCCTATATTTTATATAAGATAATAATAATAAACCGTTATGATACAGTAATAAAGCCATCAATGCTATATGCCAGTGAGACCCTAAATCTCAACAGGAAAGCTGATCTAGAAAATTTGAAGAAAGAAGAAAGGAAAATAATTAGAAAAATTCTAGGTCCGAGATTAACTGAGAATGGTTATAGATTACAGAAAAATAGCACAGTTGAGCAACATTATATACATTATAGACTAATAATAATAATATCGAGTGACCTGGCTGGCTCAGGTCTGGTGTCAGAGTTTTCAGGTCGCAACTGATCAATTTCAGGGCCTCTGACATGACCTAACGACTGCTTTTTAGGCAGCCGGGACCGACGGTTTAACGTGTCCATCCGAAACACGGGTCAGATAATAAATAACTACATATTATAAGAATGGGAAAAATAAAACAAAAATTATAGATCGCTAATATTACCATATATTTTATTAGATTGCAAATAATAATAAATTAACTGTTATCATAATATTTCTTAGATTACTTACGATTATTTCTTACAACTTAAGTATAGGTACCTAACTATACTCTATACTCTTATATTCAATATAAGATAATAAATAACTACATATTATAAGAACAGGAAAAATAAAACAATAGCAATGATGAAGAATTTATAGACAATTTTAGCAAATAATATTTTTTATAATACAAATTTAGCATACAATATTTTCATAGTTCACAAAATATTACAATATAAGACAAATTAATGGAATGGAATGGAATATGGATACCTACATTGGATCTATGGAAATAAAATATTCATTATAATATTACCGAAACTTATATTTTATTACTTGGCAAATAATGATAATGAATCAACCTAAGCACAATATTCCTTGAAACTGTTTCTCATTCATTTTGCAACAAAAATGTATTAAATATAAGAAAATGAATAAGTACTACCTATATAGCCTATATATATAGAACTAGAAAAGTTCTAGTTTCACCATTAATTTTACTTTGACAATCTGTATCGAAATCATGTATTACATGACCACCTTCCCATTTGAAAAAATGAAGTTGGATCCATAATTATGACAGACTGAAATTTTGAAACGACAGAAAGAATTTCATTTCAACTGGAATCGGATCCCCATTGAACCTACTACTGTAATATCATACTTGTAAAAGATCTCAGAGATCAATACAACAGTTCGTGAGTGAGTTCTTAAAACCCAGGGGGTTCTAGTTTTACCAATATTTTTCTATTAAAAGATGAAAATGGAATGAATTATATGAAATTTATTTTTAAAACCTGAAGATGGTGTGTAACACTGAAACTAGTTGTTATAATATTGCTACTTTTATTCTATTTTATTAAATTTCAACAAAAAAAAAGACTAAGTGAAACTAAGCAGAACATTATTTTTCTTATAACTATTAAAATGATACAATACTTATTGGTTTCTGAACAATACTAATTTATTAAACAAATGTCGTTCAGATACAGAGTTGCATCTTTCGGTTCTTATTTTTCCAATAGCGAATAGCCGTATTTTCAGATAATCATTGCAAATCAAAGATATTATTTCCAGTTTATGTGATTTCAACTGGGAGATATCAGTACAGGAAGAAAATAACTTGTCATCTGCGAAAGCGTTCTTGGTTTTGTTAATGACTCTTCCCAGTAACTCTTTCCCTATGGATGACAAGTTATTTAAGTCATGTACTTCACTCATGAAGTAGCTGTTACAGAGTTTCAATACATTGAAAACGCCCCTTGAAACTCTAAATAATCCACCTCTGTTCTTTAGAGTCGTGAAATTTGCAAATTCACCAATGGAGGCATAATCATGTTCATTGGTTACACTCACAATCAAACTTTGCCTACATCTACAACAATTGATTTTGTGCAACATTTTTTTTATGATGAAGCCTCCAATGTAATATATAACATTATCTTGAAGAATATCATCACTCTTCAACAACTCAATGATGAAATCACTCTCCCTTTCATCATTGGGCTCATTACGACACCCATCAGTATCATCACTTGTCATCAAAGACGGAAGTTTTTTATTCTTCCGCCACTGAATTTCAAACAAGTTGTCGGTCAGATCATTTTGCATGAGCGTTGCATTGGCAGACAATGATGGCGATATCTCGTTTTTCATGAGAATTTGCCTCAATGCCCATTTAAATTGCTGTACATTTGGATTGTTATTATATCCATGTCTCTGTCGCATTTTTGAAAAAAACAATTCTAAATAGTCCTGCGAAAATTTATATGTAAGTTTTGCCGTGCTACCAATTTCTCCTAATTCGGTTGGATAGCATCGTCTCACCTATTAACCTAAGGAAATTTATCGGCTCCAACGTAATAGATTCTTGATAAATTATGAATGGATCTATCACCAATGAATGAGAAATCCAATTTTCAGAGCAAATGAACTTATAATCTTCAGATGAATTTTGGCAAAATATTACACAAATACACAAAGAACAATATCTTACAAGCCTAAGCATCTAGTCACTACGAGCTAATTACTTATCCAGTTTATATAGTTGAAAAACAGTGGCTATTGGCTTGTATACACAAATAACAATATATAGACAAAATAGAACACTATAAACTGTTTAAAACTCAATTTAAAACATTAATAAATTCACTTAAACAGAAAATTATTTAGAGAGCACAAAATTACAACACACACCAGCCAGCCATGTTTCAGAGAAGAACAGGAAAAGCCAAGCTACAAGGAAGCTTCGTCGTCAGAACAAAAAACCACATCTCAAAATCAGTGATGACTTCATGACACGTCAACAACAAAATTATAAATTACAAGTTTAGAATTCACATTTATATTTGTTCTCAATAAAACTTTATTTTGAAACTATTATTTTAAATTTTTATATATCATCTCGATTTAAATAAACCATTTATCTATTAATTCTGTCAACCCAGCCTCGGTGACACCATGGAACAATGCAACAATCATTTACGATAATAAATTCTCAGTCAAAAAGTTTGTCCGTATATTGATGACTCTGATATTTACTATAAAGTTTCATAGATCTCGAATTGAAGATTCGATTCCAATTGAGAAAAAAAATGTAATATTACAGTACATAATTGAACCCTGGATATTGTAATACATTATTTGCCACTGCGATAACAGACTTTACTGCCATAGCAAATCATATGACAAACAATTTCCTTTTACTTTGATAAAGTGGTGTGCTATCAAGCGTGCTCAAAGAATAAATGTAATGGATTCTTTCAAAAATATCCTTTTCACAATATTCCAAATTTTCTCTTGTGAGCGGTGTTTTAGAACCTTTGAGAAAAGGGTCTTTAGAGTTAAGAAAATCGAAAATCTTATCTACACAGGAAATAAATTTTACTGTTTCCTGTGCACCTTGGAAGGCAGGAACTCCACTTTGCTCTAGAAAATCTATAGCAGTAGCAACTGAAGAACTCAATGTCTGAGCAGCTAACTTCACTTTCATTTTATTCATATACCATTGAATATGCTTCCTTGTTACTTTATTAGCAAAACTTAAACCTAGCGAGTTCTGAACTTCATGGAGTTAATCTATATAGGCCCATTTGATGCTGCCGTGCTCAGTTTTTAATTCTTTCAATTCTGCTAGACAGTTCCTAGCCAACTTAAGCATGTGGCATGCATCTGGAATGGCATGTATAGTTTGATCATTAACATTGAAACTACTATTTAGCTTACCTATATCTCCATACATGTTACAACCCAACGATTGGAATGTGGCAATATTTGTAGCAGCGCCATCGAAAGTCACACTGTGTATTTTTATACCAGACACGTTCGCCATTTGTATCGCAGTTTTTATTAAATTTTTCTGCAAATTCGCGGTTATTTTGTTAATTAAAAAATAACCACATGGAATCTTCCAATAGTCCTTAATGCTAACAAGCATGAAAACTAAAGCTTCTGTAGCTGGCACATTATCCTCCACTTGAATATTCCCAATGTCACAGAATCCTACATATTTTTGTTCAGCTGAGTCCCAAATTATCTGTTTTCTAATGGCCATAGAATCAATTACTAGATTGCAGTCTTTACCAGGGAATGTTGACAATTTTTTAAAAACATTTTCCAAAAATCCCGGTTCACATTCAAGATTTGAAATCCAATTTCTAACACTGGAAGGATGTGGAAGTTTCAGTATAGTCCTGTGAACAAAGAAAGGTGATTATTCAAATTATTTTAAAACCGTATTATTTATGGATCAATGAGTGCATTGAAAAATGTCAATATCTGAGAGGTAAGTTAGTTGTTATTAGCACATATCTGTGAATTCCACAGCTAGTTCTATTGCTACTCATTGCAATCAATGGAGAAAGTAAGTACTTTTTTATTATTACATAACTGAATTTTTAATAATTTTAATATTGGTATGAGGAATAATATGAATGTGAAAAATTGATACTGTCAATTATTACAAAAAGAGTCAATCAATTTGTCTTATAAACAGTAATGTCACAATGATTATAGTTACAATATAATTAAATATCAGATAAAAAGACTAGAAATTGTCACAACCACAGATTTTTTATAATATTTCGGCTGTTACACCATTATCAACCTCTGGTAAACTTTACAGAGTTTAAGAGTTCTGGTAAACTTTCTCTTTTGGGTTTGTCAGAAATTGATAATGGTGTACAAACCGGTAAGC